>NC_050587.1:39602500-39650000 GCF_013368585.1 Megalops cyprinoides | reverse complement strand
GTAAGTGACATCATATATACAACAATTTAATATGGAAAATGTTTTAGTTAATATTGGAGAATGATGTGCATGTGTTAAAAATGAATAAAATTAAAAATGTTTATTTAAATTTGTTACTCAAAATTCAGTACAAAAAGCATTAGACTGTCAGTTATGTTTCCAAACTGAACTGGTTTCATATAAAGTAACAACCTCAGTTTCCATTTTTAACCATACAGGCAAATAACATGGTTCAGATCTGGTGTGTATTTAGATATATAAACACCAAATTTCACAGTTGTGCAATGCAAGGAAAACCAAACGCCATATAAGGCGTTGGGATTGTCTGACTGTGAGCAGCGCATGGTGATGCTGGATGTGGTGCACGATGTCTCGGTGACAGCAGGCCGGCTGTTTATTTGCATGGTGGGAAAGCCGAGCCCCAAGGCTGACCACAAAGAGAGGCTTATCACCGCCCCACTGGAGGTGCCCTCAGCTGCTCCCAGAAAACAGGCGCGCTTCTTCACTCTGAGCAAACAGGAAGTAGAGCGGCAAAGCGGAGAGGCTCTGGGCTTTTAACCCAAAGATTGCCTGTTGGATTCCCTGGTGGGGCACCTTGCTCAAGGTACAACAGCAGTATTTCACCTGCTTCAGTAAAATACCTAGTTGTAACAATTTGTAACATTTGTTACATTTAAGAAGATATCTGCAATATAATGCTTAAAACACATAATAGTAAGATCAAGGATTTCTCAAACAAAAGGTGCTTGTCAGTAATGTAGCCATGATATGGGAGGATCCCCTGTACACACTCATAGGAAAGGAGAGCCGGTCTTTACTGCAGGCACCGTAAGCTTTTTCCTTTCACTTCTCCATTCCCCCTCCCTCGCTGTGTGTGCCCCCCCCGGAGGTGAGCGTGCTGTGTGAAGGTCCAGCGGGTGGTGACAGGATCGTAAACACCTCCCTCTGCCTGACCAGCTGCTCTGGCTCGCCGCCAGTGTCCAGAGGCTGCCAGCTCCGGCCCTGTCCTACGTGCTGCTCCGCATGGACCCCCTCCAGGTGGCAGAGGGGGTACCGCCGAACCGGGGGGGGGGGGGTACTTTTCCACAGACGCCCTCATCCAGGGTAACACTGCTCGCCTTTAGCACATTACTCAGAGTCTGACGGCCGCGGCCCACAAATCAGCCCTGCAACCTTTGTGTTAAAAAGTCAGCCCCCTTAACCTTTCCGCCTCACTGCTGCCAAAGGAACAGCAGACAGACAAATGCTTACTCAGCCTTTCCCTTTCTCCGCCAGCACGGAAAGACTGTGTTCCACTCTCCCTTGTTCTCCTTCCGCTTCTCCATTCCTGTGTCCGTCGCTCTCTACCTCCACCCAGTCTTCCCTCCTTCTACAGGCTCCAGGACGACTGGGTGCTCCTATTAAAGCTCAAAGGCTTGGCTGTGGGGCTCACCCACATGCTCCTTAATGCTGTGTGTTGCTGGGTCTTCTGGGGAGGGGGAGGGGGCTAGGTGTATGATCTAGAGCAGTGTTTCTCAACCCTCTCCTGGAGTACCCCCTGCCCTGCATGTTTTAGATCTCTCCCTGCTCCAACACAGCTGATTCAAATGATCAACTCGTTATGAACTCCCGAAGCTGCCTAATAACAAACTGATCATTTGAATCAGCTGTGCTGGAGCAGGGAGAGATCTAAAACATGCAGGGCAGAGGGGAACTCCAGGAGAGGGTTGAGAAACACTGATCTAGAGGCTCTGATGACAAAAGGGAGAGTTATTTCTGTCCCCGGTATAAGTAAACAGGCTGTCGGCATGAGGAACGCAGTCCTCTGTCCGGCGGGTTCAGAGGCCCGCTGGGGAGGCCTGGATGGCCGGTCCCTCTCTGGCCTCTGGCCTGACTCAGCGCATTTCTCTGCTGCCCAGGCCTCAGCACACTCTCTGGAAATGCCCTTTGTCTCCGCTCACGAGTCATAAACAAGTTGCCATGACGCCGCCCGGGGCTGAACATTCCAGAGGCTTCTCAGTGCCGGGTCACTGGCCGTCACCAGAGACACGGGCCGAGACAGAGCGAGCTGCCCGGCTCATTCCTGCACGTCTCACGGATTCCTCTCCACGCACTCACTTCCCAACAACCTGCATCTGTCCGTTTCACTTATTTTGGATTTCACCTCAGGCTGAGGTCCCAGTTCCCTGTGGTCACTACAAATCCCATAGTTCATAGTGCCTGTTCTGCACTCTCCATTCCTAGCCAGGCCGCTGCCCCAATCTCATCATCCAATCAGCAATGTCACACTTCCCACCCTGTGTCTTATAGTCTGCGAGGCGTGCTGATGCCCCACTCTGATTGGTCCCGCTCTTGTGGTAGACGGTAACCATCAGCGGAAAGCGAACAGAGTTTCTTGGATGACAGGTATCAATCCATTTGTACCGTACTGTTCCTACTCATCTGAACTCTGGCCATTTCTGGCCAATCTGAGCATGTTAAGGAGGGATTAGAAAAAATTATCATATTCTCTGCATGGTTATCACCTTGATCTTAAGTGCACATACAGCTGGGGAGAAACATGTTTCCTTACAGCCCTCTAGACGGGTGGAGATGGGTGTGTTTGCTCTGGGTTGTTTGAGTTTGACAAGCCTGCGTCCAGCCCTCTCCAGCACCACAGTGGGGGGTCAAAGGCCACACAATGCAAGAGGTTCACCCGCACGCATGACCTGCCATTGCTAAGCCTCATGGGAAGGCATGTCAGAGGGCTGTCGGCAAAACCCTGCTTTGCGTAACACTTGTTTATACTCAACACTCTGCTGTTGGACAGTATGCAGTGTTAAGGCTGGGGGTGCGAATTCCACACAGGTAATTGGGGGGGGGGGCACAGCACCATTGAACACATGGGTCAGAAGCACCCCGATCTGCTGCTGGATCGGACTCAGACCTCACGTTGTGCTATGTCCTTACTGCCCTGACGTCACCGTCACACAGACCCGGACGCCGAGGTAAGGGTGGCCAGCTTTCGGGGCCCTCTCACGGCGAGGGGCACCCCCACCCGGTCCACAGGGCCGGAGGAGTGCGCAGCACTCAGGGGCTCACAGGCACACAGTGCAGGAACACAGCATTTCCACACCACACAACACAGAGCTGTGCTGC
The DNA here is from genome assembly GCF_013368585.1 of Megalops cyprinoides. Classification (NCBI taxonomy): domain Eukaryota; kingdom Metazoa; phylum Chordata; class Actinopteri; order Elopiformes; family Megalopidae; genus Megalops; species Megalops cyprinoides. The sequence goes on along the minus strand of NC_050587.1, from coordinate 39,646,883 downwards.
AGGTGGAGATGTGTTTGTGGGGTATTCAGGAGAACTTTTTTCTGTGTTTTATTTTCTTCATTAAAAATAGAGACATGCTAAAGAACGAACTATGTTGGCAGTGCAAGTACAACACAGTTTCATGCTTGTCTTTTGATGTTTCTCAGTGTTGGCATTCTCAGACCTAACTCACTATGTCAAGGACATAGTTTACACTAATAAATATTAATCATAAACATGAATATAAATAAAACAACTCATTATTGTCAAACCTGGGAGTGAGACTGATTTTTAACAACTGGAGCAGGTGCAGACAGGTCTATACCACAGAGATCCAATCACGAGGCAAAAAGCCCACAAAACAAACAAACAAACAAAAAAAATATGACCTGAAACTATACAACACATCCCTTATTCATGACAGGAACATAAAGACATGAAGCCTCAGGCAGGTTTTGGACCAATTTCTTACTGTAATACAGTGATTGCTTTCACAGTTACTAAATCTACCTGCAGTGTGGAGGGATGGAAAGTGTATTTTATTTAAGTCTGCTCCATTTAGGGAAGGGGCTGCTAGGCTAATACCATCCCTGTTGTGATCCCTGAGACCTCGGGTGTCATGTTACCTGACTGTGAAGCCGTTACTGGGCAACACTGGTGACCTTATTAACCCAGTAGCTTCTCAAGATAAGGAAACAACACCTCATGTCCTAACATGCTGGTTCCACAGGTGTTGGGAGACAGAACTTGGTGTCCTGTAGAATTGAAAATAGCCCCACGCTGCATGATGTGATGCTCCCAAATGGAAACTTTGCTGAATGCTGAAATCAAACCAGGGCTCCCCAGTGGCTTAGCTGGGTTCGAGTTTGGGAGTTGTGTCATTCTTCCACAATGACAGACGGCCACTCGGCTGGTGGCAGTGAGATGCCTGGTGTTTGCTCTCCCAGTGCAATATGGGAATTCTAGTGTGAAAATCGTGGTTGGCATGCATACAGGACGACCACATCTTCTATGCCCCAACACTAATGTTCAACTGATAGATTCAAGTATTTACAGAAAAAAAAACAAATCAATACAATTTGGAAATCAAACAACGTTTAGACCATGGAGATCTTCACCAGGTCATCCATGGTCAGAAGGTTTTTCATTCCACCGTTTATTAAAGTTTTCACTCGGGAGCACGATGACAGCACGCGTTTATATGAGCTAAGCTTCACAGACAGCTCTCGTTATCTGCAGACAGGAGTCGGCTGTGCCCTCCGGGCTGCGGGCAGCCAGAGTCACAGCAGTTACGTAACGCGTGCTCTGGAGTCCGGTCGTAAACAAAGCCGCGGTCACGCTGTTGTCCTGGAAAACTTTCTCCGCTTCCTGCAGCACCCGGGCCACCTGCCCCCGTCACCCTCACGCCGCTGCCCTAATTCCGCTAACCTCCGCTAGTGCGCTTCGGCTTCCTTCCGCGCAAATCACGCCGCACACGGCTGTCACATTTTGCCAGTTATCCACTTCTGAGTTCGCGCTCGAATAAGCACGTCTTAACGCATGCCTTCGGGCACGTCTCTGAGTGCAGGAGTGCATCTCTGCGCGCTGCTCTTCTTACGAAGGGAAAAAAATCTCTCTGTTCATTGCTCCTAGGAGACCGGGACACAGAATGTTCCGTGTGTGTGTTTTCTCAGCAGCTGAGTGCCAGTCAAAGCTGGTACTGTGTGAGAAAATACGGCCACTCTCGAAAACAACCCACTTCAAAATTTCACACACAAGAACATACAGGGGTGTACTGTGCGCGTGTGTGTACTTTTGATATTTCAATATTCTATGGCTCCCTAAATCAAACAGACCACACCTTTCCACCTCAGGTATCTATCAATCTTTCGAGCAATACCCCTATCAATCTATCCCTCTGGCATCTGTGTAAACAGTGACTCACTGCTATGTAGTTTGCATTCGCTGTCTCAGGCAGGAGATCTGCAATATCAGCGTGTGCTCTGCTATGGCAGAGGGTTCTTAAGCTCTCTTTGATGAATATTGATAACAATAAATGCAAGCCTATTTTTCTTCACTGCTTTGCTAAAAAAAGCATCCGAAAACTGATCCAAGTCAACGACTGCTAATGTCATGGTGTAATATTCACGTCGGTTTCACCCATACCGTCCCTGAGAACTAATTTTGGCTCCTAGAAGCCCGAGTTAATTGCGAAGAAACTGACGTGACTCTAATGTTGGAAACCAAGAGACTGCAGTCAGTTGGCAAGGGGCTGAGGCAGAATCGATTATCGATATGCATCGATCTTCCGATCGTTATTGACGCCAAGAGTTGTCAATAGCGAAACAAATTGCGAAAAAATAGTTTCTACGAAACTAGAGTCTACGACTGCACCCCTGCACGTGCTGTTGTGTATTCAGGACGTTTTGAATATATAAAAAACCTCTCAACGACACGAAATTTTCACGTCAAACAAATACTTCCAGTTAAGTTGGTAACACACATTGAAGCGTCGCGGAGAATGCCTCGCTATCAAAAAGTTCGACGAGAAGGTGCGCCTGCTTAAATAAGGATGGATGTAACTAACCCTGAAAAACAAATGCTTCCAATTTTTGCCACTCTTTCATTGGATAAAAAACAAATAAACATATATATATGAATCATAGATAAAAATACAATGATAAATAATATTTTTGAAATCACCAGCCACCATGAGCATACCACTAAACAGTCGTGGCAACGTTTTGCCCCACAGTATGCAGTAAGATGTGACGTTTATGTGACATTCAGACAGGCTAACATAAATTATTGCTAGCAACGGTTTTACAATTCATGTTTTTAAGCCTAACCCCTTTTCACGGACTAGACCTCCCACATATTAACATGTTCCGAAGTCCTAATTTCCTTGTGAGAGCCACTGTCCGTGTACGTTGTTCGGATATCCAATTCGCTGGGGTATTTTGCAGATTTACCCATTTGATGTCGTATGTAGGCTATGGCATCGATTCACTATGCAATAACAGTGCACAAGCCACGGCTGAATACTTGGCTACTGTATTTTGCTTGTGTAACTGCTGAACAGCAGCTGGACGCCTCTGTTTTGCAAGCTAGTCTTTACATGAAGCAGTCTACTAAACATCTAGCATGACATACTGCAGCGAATGGGTCAACTCAAAGACTGTTTAGTTTCATACGATTACATAAATAATATGTACAATAATTCTGCACTCGGGGCTGATAAAACCTAGGGCTGTCTGTCCAGGGTTATCTTAAACAAAGCATCATGCACACGTAGCGCCAGCTAGCTAGTTAGCATGGGAACCAACAAGCACAAGCAAAGCATTTGAGCAAATGCGCTTTCTCCGGGCCACGGCGCGCGTTGTATGCAGAATCGAACAGTGCAAAAATATCATCAGATATTCTTATAGTGTTACTCAACACTCCTGCCCACTCCATTTTTAAGTTCTTTAGATCCACTGAATCTGGCCTTGTTGACATCAATTTAGCTCCGCCTCTTCGCCACTCAGAAACACACACGCGATTGGCTTGCGTTCTGTCAGTCGCCAAACGATGCCCGTGAGATCACAGCCTATTCAACGGCATCGTCAAACGCAGAGATATCCTATTGGCGCACACGGCTGTCAATACCTTTGGTTCAAGTGTTAGGTCCACCTCCGCACCCAGCCCATAAAAAAAACAGGGAACATTCAGACCACTCAACTCCGTAGAACGCTGTTTTTCATTCAAAAACGCCCTTCCAAAAGTCGCGAAAGACACGTTTTTAGGTCAAAGGAAATGTATTCTACCAAGGTATTCCACTGTCATCACGGTGTGTCCCGTGTACGCCGACGGTACCTACCGTTCAGCGACGGATCGCCGTTGTTGTTTCCAGAGCCAGCGGTAGACATCGTGCCTGTGAGACCAGCTTGCGTATGACTGTCAGGAAGACGTACATACTCGCAACACACGGACCCGAACGTGCGCGCAACCGCGTCCGCCTCCCGCGGCTGGAACGCTGACCCTGGATCAGTTTTTCACCATTTCACAAAGCGCTCGCGGGTAGCACTGAGCTTGGCTTTCCCGATCCTGGATCGACATTTTGGAGCCCTATAAACTCGCAGCGCAGGGGTTACGTCAGCAGGTTAAATCTGGCCAGTACAGTACTTCGCTGGCTAACAAAGAACAGTATTGCATAACATCATGTGCAACCCATCGTTTCTGATATCAAATCCGCTTGCCCGTAAGCACTCGGCAGGCTTTACATTTCACACCTGCAACAGATATTTTTGTGTTTTCCAACAAAAAATTATTACAAACGCAAGGGAGAAGAGCATTTTTGATAATGTGCAAAATACATTACAGTATCTTCAGCTAGACGTCATGGTCTGAGCGAAGTGTGTCCCCTGTAAGGACTGCGTGAAGTATTCACCCTGCAAGGCACTGGCACGAAGCAAACATATAGGAAAGTCTGACAAACAAAACACCAAGCCAAGTCCATTTTGAAGACATTTTATGCTTTACTTCAGTAGTTCAGTGTTGTATTGATTTTTCGTAATATTCATTTAATCTGAATTTTCTTTCCCTCTGTGTCAGCGGCAGACAGGTTGTTATAGTCATCATGTTAAAACATCTGCATTTACCCCCCCCCCCCCCCCCCAACATCCCACCCCCAGCCCTACCCCTTTCAAAAAACAAACAAAAAAAAAATAAAACAACAAAACAAAAACAAAAAAAATTCTATAAAATTCACCAACAAAGTGCGTTCTGTCAAGACTCCTGTGGGGGGGGCGCTTTTGTGAGCTTTACTTTGGGTGCCCCTGGACTTTGCCCCCTTGCATCCAGGGGAATCCATGTTAATACTCCATGAGCAAGCTGCTGTCCGTTTAAAGACAAGCGGCGGACTGTGGCTAGCCCTCACTGAGCCTCCAGGGCCCCCTGATTTGAGAGAGAGGTTCCACGGTAAGCCTGGGGTCCAGAGGCCGACGCCCGCGGGCGTGCCAGCCGGGAGGCCGCTCAAGTTCCCATCTCGGGTCTTCCATTTCCTCGCCGACTCAACGTAGCCCCTGGCCTGGCCGAGAGAGGCCTTATTTCCTGAAGTTTAAAGCTATGGCATAAGAATAACAAACAAAAAAAAGGAGAAAAAGAGAACAGCCACCAGGCCAGCGGCTCTTCTGAACCAGAGCCGGCCGAATCATACAGTAAAGGAGGAGAGAAGGTACGATGGAGGACGGTCACCGAACCGTGTGCATCTGTGGAGCTGTTTCAGACTGAACCCGGGGGGCAGGGAGGCGGTGTGGAGGAGGGGGAAGAGGGCTCTTAATCTGCAGTCAAAAGAGGGCTGCATCGAATGGGGTAAGGAATACGTGTGGGTACCTTTGGCTTGTCCTTTAAGCTCGCTCCACTCAAGACTGACCGCAAGTCAACCGCATAAACGCACAGACTGCCAGTTTGTGCGCGGGTTGTGCCACGGGGACGCTTACAGCAGAGCAGACTCTGAGAAGAAAATCTGCCTCTTACCGCTCTGGTCCTAAAAGCCACCTGTACCTGCCTCTTACCGCCGTGGTCCTAAAAGCCACCTGTACCTGCCTCTTACCGCCGTGGTCCTAAAAGCCACCTGTACCTGCCTCTTCCCGCCGTGGTCCTAAAAGCCACCTGTACCTGCCTCCAAGGCATTACTATGGAGCGTTAGCATTGTGCGAGGGTGGGCGGAGCTACCATGTCCCGTCAATCACTGACTCACTGACCCATCTAAAGACCTGGCTCGCCACAGCAACACTACGAGTGATTAAAATCAGTGAAGCACCGACAATACACGGCACCACGAACTCTGTGGGTGACAAAGCCTCCCCTGTCAGACAGTGGCAGCCAGTGAACTACAAACAAACGAGACAGGGAATTTCCCTTTATTTGACCACCATTCTGAACCATGTTTTTGATTTGGAATTGGAGTTGATGAGTGACCTACAGCAACTGGCAGTCTAGTTAATGATAAAACAACTGTTCAGTGGTATTAGCAGTTTAAAAGCCATTTCTCCTGTCTTCCCTCTGTAGCTGGTCACTGGCTGCCACATAAAAACAAGATACTATACAAGACCTCTGCACTATGAGGAATTTGGTGGAAAACCACAAAACACGGGTCCCATTTCGGGTCCCAGCTGTTAACGCACAACTGCGTTGTCCAAACCACATTCGATCTCTATTCTGAGAAGACAACATGTTTGAGTATTACAGACACAAAAAACAGAAACAACCTCCATGAGGAGTGAGGGCTTCAAACACCCCATTTAGACCCCAGTCCAGTCTGAATAATAATGGATGTCATTCTAGCAGTTATATGAAAAAATATGCGTATTCCTGCACTGAGAATGAGTTAACGACCAGCTGAACACTGCTTAACTCGCAACATGAGCATGTTTGTGGATTTACCTTGTGAAATCTCTTCCCACAAAATAAACACTCAGTGTGTAATTTTCTAAATATGAACACAGATTACTTCATTCATTCTCCTCCGATCCAGGGCAACAGTCTGCGGTTTCAACCAAATTAGTCCAAACGGTCCTTTTTAAGACATTACCACAGATTATAGATAAACAGGACCCTACTCTAACGGCACACACACTCATCAAATCACTTATCTTTTTAGGCTGTTCCAAAGCCCTTCAGTGATGTGCGAGTGGCATGCTCTCCCTTTAACAGCTGTAAGGATGCCCTGTAAATGATTGCCATTCATGGTACATGACACAGAAGCTAATAAAACTCCTACATATTTATATTTATCCACACCTGTGGGTGATGAATGCAGAAAGCTAGAGATTTCCCCTCTGCCATGACTACAGGCACCTCACACAGCCGAACCAGTGAACCCGTCCCTGATATAAAGCTCACCGGCTCTCAGTGATGTCACAATGGTCGTGCCCAAAGTGGCACCTGGCTGGACAATGTGATCCTTTGATCTCTCGTATGCAGTGTGTGTCTACCTCCCACAGCTTAGAGTAACGAGGAAACAGCCTGGGCTCATCATGATCAGCGCATGAGCATCACTAAATTATTAAATCATTAAAAGAGCAAATCCCTAAGAAGGTGAGGCATGTAGATAGATTATAAATTATTCGTAACTTCCCTCCTGTGTCTTGAGGAGGAGGAATCAAATCTCTCTCACACACACACACACTTGTGTACTCACACAATCAATCTAGATCACCTTCAGAGCTTCTTTAAAAATCCAGTGTTCTGATGATAAAATACGTGACCAATCAGTGCAATTATAAAGATGACACAGAGACCACTTACAAGGAACCAAATGATAGACATGATGAAGGGAAATAAATATTCTCTGGTGGTATCTGCATGCTAATGATACATTTTTATGGTTATGAAAGTCATGGGTGTAATCGCTGGCTCAACTCTTATCAGGATCAAGATACTGTGCCAAAGCCATAATAAAGGCAAATACGAGGCCAGGGTACATCACAAAAAATACTGATTACAAATCCAAGGAGACCACCTCGATGTTACACAACGCCTTTGACCACACAGGAAAACTGTGCCCACTTCCGGGCACCACACTGTAAGGACTTTGTAGCACTTGGAAAAAGCACCACAAATGGAAACCAGAGAGGCTCCAGGTATCAAACATATAAACTATGCGGCGAAACTCGAGACATTGTAACTGGACAAAAACGACAGTCAGGGGAGATGAGACTGAGATTTTTAAAAATTGACCAGTATATCATAACACCCTGTTGTCAAACCTGGGGGTGAGTGATCACAGAGGCTTCAGGAGACTAAGAGCGGGTCTGTATTTTTTGCACATGGCACAACCCTGAAACGCACCCTGGTATTTTAGCTCCATTCCCTGGTAGCCAGAGTTTTACACAACAGAACCCTCTCGCTTCCTTCTCCACACTCCCTTAACGAGACAATGCAATGCCACAAGCAGCTTGTCAATCATAACAGAGAACAACTAAGCACTGATTTTGGAGAAATAAAGATCGTCCCTTTGAATGTGAGGACGCAGCACAGCGAATGAGCGTTGAGAATATCATTATGGGTAATGTCCTGAACCAGTTACCTTCGTACAAAAATAAAAACTCTGCAGATTCTTTCCTGCATTCATGTACAAGCCACTGTGAGGTGCTGTTCCAGAGGGAGAAAGAGGAAAAGGCTTTGCTCAAAACAAGCAAAACAAAAAAGGGAAAAACCATTCCAGTGAGAAATTTGTACAATTTATAAATACGATAAACATCTCTCAAGACCCTTTCTGGTGGACATTATTCTCTTTAACCCTCAAAGGAAAAAAAGGGGGAGGGACAAAAATAAAGAATATACGAATGAGCAGCAGTCCCATTTCTCATGTTTAAGTGCCAGGCCCTCACATTTCGATGCTATGCAGGTGACAGACGCAAGGTGATGCCACACCTGGTTTTGGGGAGGGGGGGGGGGGGGGTGTTGTGCTTGCTGTTCACTTAAACACTGGGGGGGGGGGCTGGATTAAAGCATATGTGCCTCTGCACTCAGTGCTGATTAAAACCGTGACCTCTCTGTCCCCACGCAGCGGACAGGCAGAGAGAGAGGGGGGAGGATGTACCTGTGACTCCCCCCTCCACCCACCTCCCGAGTCCACCCTGACCACACCTTATCTCAAGGCAAACCGACTGGCCAAACGAGGCCACATTTTGTGTGGGCGTGGCTGAGACAGGTGTGAACTCACCTGGCAACAGAGTCCACTTTCCATCCCCGAAAAGCTTCCCACAAAACTAACCAAAAACCGGGTGCATAGGGCAGAGGAGCACACCTCGGGGGGAGGTGTGTGTGGGGGCAGGGTTAGCGCAGTCAGAGGGGAAAAAGACAAAGATGTCAAGGATCTACTACAACTGATTTAAAAACCAAAAAACATGTACATGAATGATAACAAAATAAAACATTTGTTATGATGGCACCAGATGAAAAAAATAAGATGAAAAACAAAATGAAATCCTGACATGGGCATTTCAGTTAAGAGCTTAAAAAATAAAACATCAAAGAAAATCAAAAACACAAAATAAAACCAAAACCAAAAAAAACACTAGAAAGGACGACCCTGCATGTGGACCTGGACACCTGTGACAGTGATGTGGCGAGGGGGGGCGGGGGGCAGTGCAGCTGATGGAGAACAAGGTGGGGGGGGGGCAGTAGTGGTGAGCACGCATGAGACCCAGACCCGGAGGGCCAGTGAGGTGTGGTGCAGTGCGGTGAGGGGTGGGGGGGGCGTGGGAGGTTCCTGATGGTGCGGCTCCTAATTGGGCTTGTCCTGGAATATGTAGAGGTTGTTGGTGGTTGCCACGGCGATGATGTTGTCCTGCGGGTGCCAGGCCGTGTGCAGAATCTTCTTGTTAAAGTCCAGGCTGTCCACGCTGATCTCGTCCTTCTTGCGCTTGCCGCCGGCGCACACCTTGCGGGGCTTCAGCACGGCCCGCGGCTTGCTGTTCTCCCGCGACGCCTCCAGCGTCACGTCCCGCCGCTGGCCCCGGTCGAACATCCGGAAGAAGTTGTTGTAGGAGCCCGTCATCACCACGCTGGGGACGGATGCCAGAGAAACGTCAGGGAAACGTCAGAGAAACGACACAGGAACATCAGAGGAGCAGAAGGAAAGGACAGAGCACATGAGCACGTGCAAATGCAGCGATCAGCTCCCCAACACACACTTGAGTACAGGGGGAAGAAAGCAGGGGTAAAAGTACCCCCAGGGGTTGCAGGGGATCAAGGCCAATTAGCGCTGATGGTAAAACTCAGGGGTGCTGTAGCTAAAACCCAAAGCTGAAAATAGCATAATTCCAGACTTGTGCGAAGAACTTTTGCTTTAGAATTTTACTTTTACTTTCAGTCATTTGGCAGAAGCTTTTATCTGGACCAACTTAAAAAAAAAGTGCACGCAGGAAAGCGAGGCTAAGAGCCGAAACTATCCTGAATTAAGCGTCACGACGCATCCACAACCTGTCGCATTCTGTTAACTGCCATAGTAGGTGCAAGAGAAGGTTTAAGGGTAAAATGTGTTTGAGGATATAGCATGAATATTAAGAGCTCTGAACCAAGATGCAGTTAAACAGATCAGGGCTTGGTCCATGGTGGAAGATGGTCAGTGATTCAGAAGTTCTGACTACTGTGGGCAGCTTTTGGAATTTAATGTTTTACATATCAGTCTCAGACCCAGAGGACAGCTGCTAATCTGTGACCAGTGCCTTCCCCAGTCTGTTGTGTGAGAATACATTTAAAGACCCTTAGTGGTGGGGTGTTGGAAAAGTTGCTTTTTCATTGGTTAGCGGTGGGGATTCCCTGTGACGCAGGAAAGCTGCCCCGCACAGTCGTGACCGTGTTAGAGGCGCCGTCACGGACCTTGTCAGAGATAAAGCCAGAGAACGGGTTTGCTGTGCGATTACACCTCTCTGGCCTCCTGCCTGACATCACTCTGACACCGTCAGCACGCAACAGCCTCCGTTTAACAGCTCTAACCAGCCTTATGAACACAAAACTACTTAACACAGTCTGAAAAAACCTCTCTCACTTCAGATGATTAAAATGAACAATGATTAATGATCATATTGATGCTGCATATTCCCGCGAACACAGGCTCCGTGTGCACGCTTTAGGGTGTACTGAGCGTGCCCCTGCGAGCGGTCGCAGCGGTAAACACGGTGTGCGTGGGGTCGGCTTCGGACATCAGCGAGGCAGCCAGAGACACGCTGCAGCGCTGTCTGCGCCCTCAGGGCTGGGCCACCTCTCTGCCTCGCGGTGATAAGGGCCGTCCCCGATAAGCACCCCGCCTCAGGCCCCTCCCGCAACGGGAGGAGCGACAGGAGCGCACGTCACACCGCTACAGGACCTGGGCTGCCAACCAGAAGGTTCTGGGTTCCATTCCCAGAGAGGTGACTGTGGTTGAGCCCTGGAGCGTGGCGCTTAGCCTGGATGGCTTCCAGGAAGCAGACAGCAGTATGACATCCGGTGCTGTTACAGTAAGCCATTCACCCTGAATTAAGGGCATCTGTCCATCAAATGTAAAAATAACCATGAAAAACAACACTAAAGGGCGAGAAGGCTTCCGAAATAATGCATAAATTTCACACCTCCCACCATGCCTTGCAGAGGTTCAATTGTTCAATTGTCCTCAAAACTGGTTTGTGTTGTGGTCAAAGTGGAAACACCAGGCCTGTCCCGTTAGCTTAACTGTGTGCGTGCTTGCAGGGTCGACCGCACGGCCGTGTGTGTGTGTGTGTGTGTGTGTTTGCAGGGTCGACCGCATGGCCGTGTGTGTGTGTGTGTTTGTGCTTGCAGGGTCGACCGCATGGCCATGTGTGTGTGTGTGTGTGTGTGTGTGTGTGTGTGTGTGTGTGTGTGTGTGTGTGCTTGCAGGGTCGACCGCATGGCCGTGTGTGTGTGTGTGTGTGTGTGTGTGCTTGCGGAGTCGACCGCATGGCTGTGTGTTCCGTGTGTGTGTGTGTGTGTTTGTAGGATAGACCGCATGGCTGTGTGTTCCGTGTGTGTGTGCTTGCAGGGTCAGCTGTGTGTTCCGTGTGTGTGTGTGTGCTTGCAGCGTCGACCGCATGGCTGTGTGTTCCGTGTGTGTGTGCTTGCAGGGTCAGCTGTGTGTTCCGTGTGTGTGTGTGTGCTTGCAGCGTCGACCGCATGGCTGTGTGTTCCGTGTGTGTGTGCTTGCAGGGTCGACCGCATGGCTGTGTGTTCCGTGTGTGTGTGCTTGCAGGGTCAGCTGTGTGTTCCGTGTGTGTGTTTGTGCTTGCAGCGTCGACCGCATGGCCATGTGTGTGTGTGTGTGTGTGTGTGTGTGTGTGTGCTTGCAGGGTCGACCGCATGGCCATGTGTGTGTGTGTGTGTGTGCGTGTTTGTAGGATAGACCGCATGGCTGTGTGTTCCGTGTGTGTGTGCTTGCAGGGTCAGCTGTGTGTTCCGTGTGTGTGTGCGTGCTTGCAGGGTCGACCGCATGGCTGTGTGTTCCGTGTGTGTGTGTGTGTGCTTGCAGCGTCGACCGCATGGCTGTGTGTTCCGTGTGTGTGTGCTTGCAGGGTCAGCTGTGTGTTCCGTGTGTGTGTGCGTGCTTGCAGGGTCGACCGCATGGCTGTGTGTTCCGTGTGTGTGTGTGTGTGCTTGCAGCGTCGACCGCATGGCTGTGTGTTCCGTGTGTGTGCGTGCTTGCAGGGTCGACCGCATGGCTGTGTGTTCCGTGTGTGTGTGTGTGTGTGTGCGTGTTTGTAGGATAGACCGCATGGCTGTGTGTTCCGTGTGTGTGTGCTTGCAGGGTCGACCGCATGGTTGTGGTCGTGGTCGTGGTCGCTCTCACCTGTCGTTACCGTTCCAGCAGCACTCGAACTTGTCGAAGATGCAGTCATTTTCGTAGAGGGAGCACAGCTTACTCCTGAGGTACTCGTGCACCTGTGTGGGGCAGAAAATCCCAGGTCAGCTCAGTAAACACTCTCATTCTGTCTTTCATACACTGTTCCAGGGTCAGTCGCTGCCACTGACAGTGTGCCAACAACCCTTACGTCTACTTAACCAATCCAGTTCCACTGGAGGCGGCGGTGTAGCACAGCGGTAAGGAGCAGGACTCAACCAAAAGGTTGCCGGTTCGATTCTCAGTTGGAGCACTGCTGTTGTACCTTTGGGCAACATACTTAACCCACAACTGCCTCAGTAAATATCCAGCTGGATAAATGGGTTACGTGAAAAACTGAAACCTGTGTAAGTTGCTCTAGGTAAGAGGGTCTGGTAAATGCAAATAATGTAATAATGCACCGGACTCACAGTAAATATTAGTGGATGTTCACTTTAAAAGAATTTGAACCTCCAGTAAGACATCTTTTAATGACATTACACTGTGAAAGTTTGGAGAACGTTCCAAACAGTGGCCCTAGATACTGCGAGACACTGACCAGCCTTTTTTACTGATAATAATAATAACAATAATACTCATAACAAGCTTAAGACCAAACTGACTTCCCAAGTCACAGGGTTAGTAATTAAACTTTATTCTTCCACTTAATGTTTTCAAATAATCATATTGCCTTTTTTAAATTAGGTAAGTACATCTATAACTATTGCCAAGATTTCTAAAGCCTGTCAGAAAATAACCCTTACGGCTGCTTTACAAATGTACTAAAAACATCACGAGGAAATGAGCCGGTCAGCTGAGTTAAACTCAGTCATGTGATCAACTCATATTTTACAGACCATGTGAAGCCTTGACATTCCCAGACCTCAACAGACCTCAGAACCTAATGCAAAGCCTAACACTTAAAATGATCTCTGTAGATGTGTTAACAGATCTGGTCCTAAACGTTTAATGTCCAAAACACAGAGACCCCTGAAAAACTCCCATTAACACCCACATTAAACAGAAGAAAACACAATTCCACCCCATTTTAGTCTCTTACATCACTTAGAGTAATGACTTGGATGGATGTTAGCACTTAGATATCTTGGTAAGGCACAACCTCAGTCCTATCTTTGGTGTTATTAAAGTGCTCCCTCTGCTGGTAATATAATGAAATTGTACACACAGATTAGAACACTCTTGTTCCCAGTACCAGTATCGATAGCAATAACAGTAACAAAGACAATACTATTATTATTAAGAGTAGTAGTAGTCATAACAACCACAGGAAAAACATCAAGGCATAAGTGTGATTAATAAGCAGAAGCGAAGCCTCTGGACTCGCCTGGTACGTCTCCACAGGTCGCGTCTCCATGTTCAGGTCCCAGATCTTGACGGACAGGTAGTCTCTCGTCATCATGTAGCGGCCGCTGTGGCTGAACTTGACGTCGGAGATGGAGGAGATGATCTCTGAGAAGAAGGAGCGGTTGCTGGAGTCCTCGGGCTCCTCGAACACTGACCGATCAGAGAGAGAATGGGGTCAGCCAACAAAAATGCAACCAATCAGGGCCTGACCCTGATCGAGTAAGGCTAAAAAGCACTGAAGCTGATCTGGGGTCAGCGCCTGTGTGCAGAATTTCCCTGAGGCAGTCGGTTGGCAGTGCTGGGTGCCGAGAGTCCCCCCAGACAGCAGGGGGCAGCAGAGGGCGGTAGGGGGTACTCACGTTTGGAGTGCTTGTCACAGAGTGCTGAAGCTCGCATGTCACAGAGACGGATGGTGCCTTTGCTGCTGCTGTAGACGAAGGTGTTGCACTGGTTTGGGTGGAACTCGGCCGCCGTGATCACCTCCGTCAGCTCCTCCATGTTCGCAGGCTTAATGTCCACAATGTCTGAGGAGAGGTCAGGGGTCAAGGAGGCCTAACAGAAGTGTGAACATGTACGCCTAGTGTATCACACACACCTCTTTACCCCTGTGCAGGGACTGTCTGTAAGATCAGCTGATCTCTCATCATCTCTCTGCTTCCTATACCCCAGCTCCCACCTCTCCATCTCTGTCTCTGTCTCTTGCCCTCCCCCTCCCTCTGCCCCCGCACCCCCACTGCAGGATACTGAAGCTGCGGTCCGTGATCTCCAGGTGCCAGAGGTTGATGCGGAGGTCGTCGGCTGACAGGTAGGTCTCGTAGTCGCTGTTGACGGAGATGGAGTTGATGTGGTAGGTGTGGGCGTTGGCGAACACCCTCCGTGGGCTGGCCTCCACCATCAGGTCCATGGGTCTGAACACCGGCACCTGCAGAGAGGAGGGGCAATGCCATGGAACGCATGCCAAATGCAACCACGGTAACGCATGCCAGCCGAAACCACGGCAACGCATGCCAGCCGCAAGCAAGGCAACAGCAGGAAAAAGAAAAAAAAATATCAGCTACGGCAATCTAGTCTCTAACAGGCATTGAAACAACAAATCCTTAATGCTATAATTTAACTAATTAAACGCTTTGTTAAACTAGCAGCGGACATGTACTCCTAAAGCTTTACCAACAAGAATTAATTAACTGTTGTTACTGTTACTAATTATGTAATAATTACTAACACCAGGCACTAATCACCAGTGCAGTAAGGGAATAGAACAAGGCCGCATTAATATTTATATATCTATGTATTTACATACATGCTAATTATGCAAAAGCATCTTACAAGGCCTTCATGTCAAGATTACATATATATATATACCCAGCTGTTGAAATGGGTAGTATGTAAAAGCTTGCTCTGGATAATAGCATATGATAAATGACAGTAATGTAATGTGAATGTAATGAGTGCACAGTGTCTCTCGTTACCCGTAGTGTTGTGACGGTGGAGGGGTCTCTGTACCGACCATCCTCTTCCTTTAGATTGTAGCCCTCTGGCCTCTTGTCTCGTTCACTGATCTTCCACAACTTTATAGTCTTATCTGCAAATCAGAGAAGAAGGACACGTCCCCCAGATGAGTCCTGACAGTCTCTCGTTTGATGGAAATTCCTCAGGTGTGACAGGCACGAGCACATGCTCTTCAGTCACTGGAAAGCGTTGTGAAAAACAGTGAGAGTGCCTTCATCTTTCTGCAGGCAAACATCTCCTCACTTTCAGGGATAAAATACTGCTTTATGCAGGGAAAAACACCATTCAGCTGCACAATGGCAGATGGTGCTGACGTTCAGAGACACCGGAGATAGTCCATTCCCACTAAAATGGACTCGCAGACACAGGTAACTGATGCGATTTTAAATCAGCCAGGAAAACTTTCTCAAGCCACTGGGGAAAACAGGAGAACACAGCACACATTCACATCAGTCTCACGCTACAAATGTTTAGGAAAATTACCAACAATAAAAACCCCGCAGCGATAATGACGATAATAATATCAACAGTAATTCAAAAAGTAAACAGTGTTTAAGCAGCAACAATGACCAAGAGAAGCATTATCCTCTTATTGGTTCAAATAAGTAGACAGCGGTTAGCCCCGCCCACAAGTCTCCCGTCCCAATCAAAAATAAACAGATGCAAACGCACACCAATGGGAAAACACATAGCTGTGATGGGATCATGTTACACGCTGTACTTAGACTCAGAGCCACAGCTCGTTCACCATCGTCTTGCTTGTATTTCACCATGTTACATCACCAGGACTGCAGCGGAGTCTTGTCCCGAGCCAGTTCAGCTCCCTGCTGCGATTCACAGCCAGCAGTTTCCGCCAGAGATTCAGCACCTGAGTGTCAGGTGGCGGAGCAGTCATTCCCATACACACCGAATTAAATGTGTAGAAATAGTAGAGAAGTAGAGAATGCGAGATCAAGGAGGGAAACACACATTCTAACAGTGTTTCATTCACGCACTGGTGAATCCAAGATCACTGATGGAAACAATATTTCATTTTGTCCTAACTGCAGAACAGGGACTGTGTCGGGACGTGTGTGAGACTGTGAAAGAGAAGGGAGAGATGATTGGACAGCAGAAACTGCACAGTCCTGACCGCTTGCGGACAGCAGGAACTGCGCAGTCCTGACCGCTTGCGGACAGCAGGAACTGCGCAGTCCTGACCGCTTGCGGACAGCAGGAACTGCGCAGTCCTGACCGCTTGCGGACAGCAGAAACTGCGCAGTCCTGACCGCTTGCGGACAGCAGGAACAATGAGGAGCTTACCGTTCGTGGACAACAGGAACTGCGCTGCGTTCTTCTGGGGCAGCCATCGGATCTTGTTGATCTTCTCCTCGATCTCCAGGCTCTTCAGGTAGTCGAACTCGGGTTCGTGGCTCTGGAAGGTGCTGTAAACATTGTACTCGCCTCGGCACTGTGGTTGGCTCTTGTTCTGCGGAGGCATGATGGGGTTTCAGTTCTGCCGTGCAGTTTGTGGTGTGTTCTACAGCACACAGGTACTCTCTCAACCCCGGGAAGGACGCAGTGCTACTCACAACGCTGTTCAGCCAAACCACCCCCTGCCAAATGACTCAGCCGACACCCTCTACAGAGCATCGAATCTGAAAACACCACTTAAAGAATGACCTACACGTCCAAATAAACACTTTCCCAGGGTGTAGTTACTGTCCAGCCAGGTCACTAATGGTGTTGTATGGGTCACTGTACAGACAGAGACCCCGTTCCTGTCACAGAATTCTACCTTTACTGGTCACAGATTTCATGGTCCAAATAACAGCTAATCCTCCACTGTCTGTAATCGGTTTTTGCCTGTTTGAACAGAAACCAGCAGATTTTAGGTGTGACGGCCACTCACCTAGCAGAGTTACCCAGCCCTTGGTTTATGTCTGTGACCCTGCTGTGCTCTCTGCTGATCAGGTATGATTGAGCTGCTTACTAAACATGGGTCTGTAATTCACATCTCTGAGGAGATGTCTGCCTTATGTCCTTTATGAAAGTAAGGCACTGTGTGAAGTGTTATTGTGCTGATAATTGAAACGCTTTACACTGAACACTGAGACCCTAGCTTTTATGATTACAATCCATTTCTTTCTCCAAGACTTAAAACGGGAACTCAGGGAATACAGGCTGGAAGTAAATTAGCTCAATGAGACCTGATGAACTGAGGGCTCAGCTCGAACGGCATGCACCACACACACTCCGTGCCCAGGGCACAGGAAGCAGCTCTGACAGGAAGTCTCCCGCAGGCCACGCCCTCTCACCTCTGGCGCCTGCTGGAAGATGACGACGCGGCCGCCCTTGTCTCCTGTGGCTAGCAGCTCCCCCGAGTGGCTGAACTCCACAGTGGAGATGATGTCAGCTGTGACACACACACACACGTGCGTATTAGGTGTTGCTGGGTTGTTGTACACACCTGTGGAGCATTGAAGTGTTTCCCTGTCCAGGCTCACAGCCTCTGGAGAAAACCTGCCACCTCTGTGTTTTCTTGGTTCAGCTGTGCCCTGTCCAGGATTCAAACCCGCAGGCCATGTGCACACAAGGCCACCTCCCTCACCATGGCAACACACCCCTGCCTGTGTGTGAACTTCCATGACCTTCCACCAAACACAATGAGATTCTGAATACAGCCCTGTACGCGCATGCGCGCACGCGCACACACACACACACGTATGCACACAGTAATATTCTGAATACAGCCCTGTATGCGCGCGCGCGCGCACACACACACACACACAGTAATATTCTGAATACAGCCCTGTACGCACACACATGCACGCGCACACACACACACACACACGCGCACACACAGTAATATTCTGAATACAGCCCTGTATGCGCGCGCGCACACACACACACACACACACAGTAATATTCTGAATACAGCCCTGTACGCACACACATGCACGCGCACACACACACACACACACACACGTGCACACACAGTAATATTCTGAATACAGCCCTGTACGCACACACATGCACGCGCGCGCGCACACACACACACACACACACACACACACACACACACACACACACACACACACACACACACACACACACACACACACACACAGTAATATTCTGAATACAGCCCTGTACGCACACACATGCACGCGCACACACACACACACGCGCACACACAGTAATATTCTGAATACAGCCCTGTACGCACACACATGCACGCGCACACACACACGCGCACACACAGTAATATTCTGAATACAGCCCTGTACGCACATACATGCACCCGCACACACACACACACACAGTGAGACTCTGAATACAGTGCCGCACACATGCATACAGACAGACTCTTGAATACCTTATTCTCTGTGTGCCACTTTGCACACATACCCTGCACCAGCCTACAGACTTGAAAAAGGGCAGCTGTAGACTTCACGTATAGGCTTAGGGAGGGGGAGGGGCCGATTTAACCCTTTGCTGCACTGTGGAGTATGGGGACAATGACAGAGGCAGGGGGTCTTTGTGTGGATGCGACCTCCCTGGGGGCCAAAGAGAGGAGGAGGGGTCAGTGAAGGAATGATGGGACACAAACAACCCCCCCAAATACCCTGCGACACGACCTCATATTTGGCTCCTTCGGTGCGGGACGTTAGGGCTGGTAGCAGGATGCTCTGCTGCTGATCGGGTTGCTATGCTACCTATGGATGTTCTGCTTTATATCACACCTCCTTAAGAACGTTCACAAAGAACCACCCAATCAGAACACTTACTGCTCCAGCAATGGCAGAAATACAACCTTTAACATGGAGCATACAGAGCTGTTTATCTGGTAAATACACACAATACCTGATGCAGTTTATCTATGCATGAGTGGAAACAGCACACAAAAGACACAGACTCAGAAGATCACACACTTAAGAGATTTGGCAACAGCAGCAGAGCATGAACATGGAGCCATATACAGAAAATCTTGTCTGAATATCTGCAGACACATTTATGACAGAGGAGGACGCTAACACTTTGCCTGTGCTTTAAAAAGAAAAAAAAACACCTCCTACGGAGTGACAACCAACCGTGTCTGCATGTCAGACAGACACTGGATTGATGCTGTGCAGATTCACTGATCCCTACGAGAAGTGGAGTGCCTCATGTAGTGCACCCTGTGAACAGGATGAGAAATCCAGATGATTTAAAGATCATTGAACATCTGTACCCTGCATGTGTGTCCACCCATGGCCCAGTACCATCCGTCTCAGACAGACGGCAAGCCCTCATTCTTCACAGGGCCGGCACACGCCTGGCGGCCACACAGACACGCACGCACACACACACTCTCTCTCTCTCACTCTCTCTCTCACACACACACACACACACACACACACACACACACACAAAGAGCCCTCCTTGCTTTTCGTGACCTCTGCGGGTGTTTTGTCGACAAAACCCTCTGAAGCGTGTAGTATGCTGAGCCACCAGCTCAGGCTTCTGTCTGCCTTCACAACAATTAGCACCCGGGTGGAGAGCGGAGCTAGCATCATTAGCATGCTACCAAGCGCGCAATGTGTCCAGAACTTCACAGCTCATCATATACGATATGCCTAAACACCACACACTGGCCACATCGGGGAGAACTTTAATGGCCATTTGTCCCCGTCAAGGCTTCAAACCAGGGAAAGTCCTGCTGATAAAGGCACAATTTGTGGCTGCAGTTAGCAAAAACACACACCCCAGCACCTTCCCTGCCCTGGGGGGGGGGGTCAGAGAAACTAAGCCAGCGAAAAACAGAGGCGCGAGCAAAGTCCATCAGCAGTCCTCCGAGCTTCACGGCCCAGCAACCCTAGTGTGACCGCGGGCAACAGCGGTCCCCTCTGGAGACTGCACTCCAAACTTGCTGGGGGGGGGGTGTGGGAGCCACATGCAGTTTACTCCTCTGAAGTGGGACCACAGAAGCAGCGAGTTTCCCTGTGCAGGAGGACAGGGTGCTGAGGAACGGCACCTCTGGAGGGCGAAACCTCTGGATCTGCGATCGGAGGACAGTGGGTGCAGGGCACTGCTTTTGGGTCTCTGATTGGAGGACAGTGGGTGTGGGGCACTGCTTTTGGGTCTCTGATTGGAGGACATTGTGTGCGGGGCACTGCTTTTGGGTCTCTGATTGGAGGACAGTGTGTGTGGGGTGATGCTGTTGGATCTGCGACCGGAGGACAGTTTGTGTAGGGCGACACCTTTGAATCTGCGATTAGAATGCAAAGACGGCTCCCTCATGGGAAGCCCATACTCCAGGCGCTCTGCAAGCCTTGTGCTTCCGGGTCTTGCGCCACACCCTCTCATTGGCTCAATCGACGGTCAGAGAACAGACCGTGACCCACTGCACCCTGCCCGCAGGGAGGGGGGGGGGCTCTCACCTTCCGCCACGTCGTCATCGATGGCCCCCTTCACCTGCGAGAAGCACCACTGCACGTCGTTGCTCCCGCCTCCGGCTCCTGCAAACACGGAAACACAGCGTGTCAATTCCCAGCTTTCAGCTCCCGCTGTCCCCCCCCCGCCCCCCCGTCAAAACGCAGCGGACCTTTCCCTGCGCTACATCACCCCATGCTAGCGTAGCATCACAGCTTTTATATCATCCATTTACACGGCTGGATACTTACTGAGGCAATATCTGCAAAGTACTCTGTCTGAGGCTGCAGTTGCAGAGGTTCAGAGTCCTGCTTAGCTGTTCACTCACTTAACATCCCTTACACAGTGCAGAGGTGGGAGTGAACATTTCATTATTTCACATATTTGGATATCTGCCCATGAGATCACTAAACAGTAGACTTGGATGAGTACACATGACCAAACGCTTGGTAACAAAAATTCCATTTTATGCTATTTATTATGATCAATATTCATGAAGGAGAGTCTGAGACACCTGCATAAAATCAGATAATTTTGCAATATTCATTTTCCTGCCCGTAAATGCGAGAAAGCTGATCGCTGCCGTGACTCATTATTTACACAGAGGGGAGAGGAGCTTCACACTGTGCTTGGAGAAGAAATAAAAAGTGTGGATTGACTGGCAAATCTTGGGCACCATTAAACATCTGAATATCAAATGCATCTCAGCACATGTCTGTAACTGGGAGCTTTCCGTCAGTGGACAAGTACTATCCACTCCTGTTTGGGGCGGCAGTGTAGCACAGTGGTAAGGAGCAGGGCTCCTAACCAAAGGTTGCTGGTTCGATTCCTCACTGGGGCACGGCTGCTGTACCTTTGGGCAAGGCACCTAACCCAGAGTTACCTTAGTAAATATCCAGCTGTATAAATGGATGAAGGTGAAACTGTAACCTGTGTAAGCCGCTCTGGATAAAACAATCTGCTAAATGCCATAATGTAATGTAATAATGAAATGTCTGTGAAGTGCAGTGGATCAGGGTGCGTATCTGGTGAATCGGTGTTACGCACTCCCACAGCTTCGCTGGCTCTGCGGGTGCCGACGCTCTGTATCCGACACCCCCTGTGTGCCCGACGCCCCCGCGTGTGCCAGGCCCGGAGGCCGGCCGGTCCCGCAGAGACAGGCGCACGCCGTCGGGACAGAAACAAACGGAAACCCGAGACCCGCCGCACCTGCTGCGCTCTCTGTCTGCGGGCGGAGCTGGACAGCGGCCAGGCCGACAGCTGAAACGAGGGGCCGCGGGTGAGAGCGCGAACGTGCACGCCGCCACCCGAGCGGTCCCGCCCGCAAACCGCAACCGAACTCGCTCTCCTGGGTCCGGTTTAGGTGTGTCACGGGCACTGCGTGGAGGCAGAGGTCACGAGAAAGAGTCCATGGCGGTGCCTCTGATGGCTTTCAGCCATATCCTACAGTTTGATCATCTAACCGAGGTTCATTCCTTTAAACTGTACAGAAACTGAATGAATATGCCTGCGCTTACAGAACATGCATGCTGTTGAGGAAGATGCTGGCAGAGAAAGGGTCTGATTACAGCTCCCTGCTGAAGAGGATCTGCTCAGAGAGCTCTATGCAGGAGAGAGAAACAAGGAGAGAAGTCCAATATGCCTGTTTCACCTGTTTTCAGCACTGTCCTCATTCAGAAACGCTCCCAGCACACTTTTTCAACATTCTCCAACTATAGCAGATGTCTTATTGGACAATAAACCAGGCTTGCTGATGGAGGAACTATGCTGAAATTCTGCTGATTAAAACACAGACTTCAGGTGGAGTGGAAAATATTAAAACATAGTGCCAGGTCTAACAATAATCTGGTCCTTAAGTCCTTGGCAGTTTAAATACACATTCCCTCCTCACAGATAAAATACCTACAGCAATTATGCAGTACAAATGTTAAAGTGTATGTCTTTTCCACATGTAAAGACCCAGAAAGTGAAATAAAGCCCAATGCTCCACACTGAACTGAGAAATGAAAATAAGGCATCAAAAACAGAAGCTACCGAGTGCAGGACTGGATACAAAGGAGGAAGTCCCCCTACCAGACAACAAAATTATTTAAAGAGGAAATTAGGTTTCTTCAAATAGGCCTAGATATATATTGTCTATCGCTAGTTAAGTATATGTGTGAACTAATGAATTAAAACATAGGTACCCTGTAAAGAACACGGTGGTGGAACATTTAGACTGTGAAGAAGATCGGTGTAAAAAAGTCAACAGTCACGTCTACTCCCCTTAACCACAATACAGCTGCATGCCTTTCCAAAGTGTCACAGGCTCTACGGGGCGTGAGTGTAAAATTAAACAGGTGTCTGTATCTACCAGCTACAGCATACTGTAGAGAGAGAACATTTTATTTCATGGGTTAGAATTTCACAGGGGAGATCTAACGGGTGAATCACAGCAAACTGACTGAAACATTCTGTCTTTCGAGGACTAATCTCTAAGGTGGAGGCAGGTGGATATTTAAAAAATAAAAGTCATTTTGACTTAGCCAAGTTGCAACTTCAATCGCTGTCTCGCTACCTTGCATCCCTGTCGTGACATGTGAGGCAGCAATCAAAGTACCCCCCTCCACACCTAGCCGTAATGTCACATCCCGATCTTTCCTGTCACGGAGAGATGCACAGAATCGGAGGAAGAAAAAAAAAATCGCCATCGCTCATATGCGTGACGAGGTGATTCTCTCTCGCACGGTAACGGTAGCGTTCCTCCATCTTTCCAATCACGCCTCCCTTCACCTGTCCCTTCCTTGCGCCACCATCTAACTTACAGGCTAGCTAGTCATCCATCACCGCCAGGGTTAAATTTGAGACAAGTCTGCTAGCTGGCTAATTGGCTGACTAGCCATCTACACGTCCTGCTGGTGCTTTCAAATGGAAGAAAACGCACTGCCCAGCGAGCGAGCCGTCTAACCTGTTACCTCTCGCTATTTAGCTACTTAGTCATACCCGAAATGCTAACTAGCTTCCAGTTTAGGGTTTGAGCTTTACTAGCTCTCCCTTCGTCAATGCATGCCAAACCCAGCAAACGTTTATGGAGCAAGTGACAACTTTGGTTAGCATGGCTATCATGCCATTGCAAAGGATCGCCATTAGCTAGCTAGCTAACTAGCCAATTATTTGTTGTATGTCACGTGTATACATTACTGACACCGTATAGCTAATCAAATACCCGATTGTATGGCACTAAGGCCATCTTAAACCGCTTCCAGCTTCTTTTTTTCGTATATCCCCCCTGAACTGACATAGACGGAGCCCTGGGACACGACTTCACGGGAGGGAGCGGGGGAGGAAGAGTGGGAAGAGAGCAACCGGGAGGAAACGAGGAGGCGACCTGATCCTACAGGATGAATCGGCTCGCCAACTTCGCTTTGCATGGTTTTGATGCTGACAAATTTCTTCCCCCGTAAATATGAAGAAACGGATCTGAGCTACATGCACCGTAAACTGACCCATCACCGATCGCCAGCTACCCCTCCACTCTCCAGCAAGCTGCTCTCGCCTGTTAAATGTTACCTGCCATGGTGAAAGAGAGTTTCTGTCGCGGCCTCCGGGCCTGGGGGTCTCGCCAATAGTTTTGCCGGGCTCTGGGTTAGCACAAGCAGACTCTCGGCTGTAGGATGAAGCGTGGATCGCGAAGCCAAAGCGTTTCGGGGATGATTTCCTGATCGCCTCTCTCACTCTCTCTCCCCCTCCTCTCCTGCTCTCTCACTCCACGCTCCCTCCTCTCTATTCCTCCCCTCTCTGTCCACTTTCAAAATGGCGCAACCTTCACCCGCACTGACGTCATTTGGGTCCGACGTAACCCCGCGGGGAGGGAAGCAGGAAGGCAGAAATAAGGGGGGTTGTGCTTTGGGGGCGTCATGATGCGCAGAATTCTGCGCAGATTCTGTGACTTTATAGCAGTGCGATGGCGATAATGCTCACGGCGCCCGACGCCTTTGCTCCGGCGTATCCACTTTAATAGCAATTAGTGCGTGTGCGCAGGATTCTGCGCACCGTGACGCTCCGCAACGCGACTGCAGCCTCGCGCAAGCATGCACACGAATATCGACGCAATTTGATGACGCACTAGCTGCTCAATTTACTCAGTTTGGATCCGTCTGCGCAGTCGGTTATTTTCACATTTACATTTACATTTATTCATTTGGCAGACGCTTTTATCCAAAGCGACTTACATAGATTACAGCTCTTTACAATATTTACAGCTCTTTACAATTTTCAGATATTTCGGACGATTTCGCGACGTTTTATAAATATAAATGGGATACTAGCTAACCTTACGAGTGCACAAGATCAGTTAAACATTCACGGAGTGTCATCCAGAGAAATTAAAAACGGTATCGTTCATTTTCTCCCTTATTTGCGTCTTTCACTTTCATTCCATGAACTATATGCTTCGTGTTTATGTGCCGACAGAAAACCGGTTACTTAGACTGCAATGTTCACGAGCATCATCACGCAGAACAGACATCGCGCAGGTCAACCGATCGGTATCGTGCAACGATGGGCTAATAGAGAACACAGACGATTACGTTACAAGGTGAAAGCGAACGCAAGTGAAAACGTTAATGCATTCATATGCTGTAAAGATCAGCGATTCTCTGTTGATACCCGGCAACGAGCAGGCAGTTTTCAGTAGTACAGCCTGTCAGTCGTCATTAGGGAGGCACGCAATTATGCCATCATTTACTAAAGTCTTATTCTGCTTTGTAATGTAGGCTATCTTCAAAGCCGAGTGTCTGTTTGGCTTTATCCCAAAGCTCTGAGATCGTGTGTCTAGATGAGCGATTTGACATGGCGTTAATATAAAGTAACTAATAAAAGTTTAGGATTATACCATACACCTTCACTGTCAGTTTAAGTGCTTAAGTAACATGAACAACAATGTCATTTGCTGCGTTTGGTGATCGTTTAGAGTTGCGATTTCAGATTGGAATCGGTGATTTCCACGCCAGTCTGAGATCGTTTCTGCCTGAGATCCGGGTGAAGCTCTGGAACGGAGCTCGTGTGAAACCAGAAGTCTGTCTGCAAATAAAATCCTTTCAGGAAACCACCAGAGGGCCCACATACACAGGCTCTAATACAGTTACACAATACAAAAATATAATCACATTTCCATGGTAAAATCAGCTCGTTTATAATCTTACATCATGTAGCTACTACACCCACGGATGGCGGAGTATTGCAGGGGTTTTTGAAATGACCGCTCTTGGATGAATGGAAATAGAACTCTCCTACTGCATAGCAATTTGATCGATTCCAGGTTTTTTATTAGAAGCAGGTCAGCGCACATCCCACAGGCATATTCTCACGACACTAACCTATATCAGTTAAAAGCAGGAACAGCTGTGCTGTGAACTGGGAGTACTGTTCTTATCCCTGTCTCCTGAGCAAAGCGCTGGAGGTTTGAATGCCAGGTACTGGTACACCTGTAAGCACTAACCATGAATTTATTGTGTACTCATGACATAATAGAATATTATGGGTTTTGAAATCCCCTAAAGAGATCCGCCAAGCACACAATATGTCATAAAGCAGCACCGTGCTTGCAGAATTGACTACAGCATAGAAGCACAAACAGAACTATGGCAGCCTTAACATGTTCTTGTTTTTCCAAGCATACAGCATGTGTTTTTGTTCCAAGAAATGCCTGTTATTATCTCCCTATGTGGGCTAATAAATGCATTGAAATCTCAAGCAAAGCAACCGTTTGGCCTTCCTAAGCTGAGAATGCCGGGACATGCAAGGTATTCACAGCATATGCTAACAAGTGCAGCGACCTTGAGTTACGCTTAGTGAGGCTACGACACACTGCACTGGGAAATTTATCTGACTCGATGTTCACAGACGTTGCGATTTCTTGGAACAGCTTGCCGTGCACTGCAGCTGTTCGTGGGAACAATTTACATTTTGCGGGATCGATTGCCCTCCAGTGGTAAAGACGAGTATAGCGCCCATGCGTCTTTTCATATATTCTCATTCATGTTTGGAAGAGTAAATTTATTCCCACCACAGAGAAGAGGATGTTAGAGACCTCAGGACTGCTCATGTGTGGCCATGAGGCAACTTTATTCATGTATGTATGTTTCTGCAGACACCCTCAAAAGGCATATAAAATGTACACATTCTGTAAGCCAACACAGAAGAGGTTGAGTTCGCTGGGGGCAATAGAGGTCCGGTACCTTGCCCAAAGATACATTAGTATTGCCTTACCTGGGATATGAACCCATGACCCACAGGTGTAGGGGTCAGTGTTCCAGCCAGCACACCGTGTCATCGCACTTCTCGTACTTTTGACTTTACAGTGTCCTCCCTTCACCTCTAAGAGACGGATGTGCTTAATGCGCCATATCTCTCGGCTCTTTTTGATCGCCTTCCTCTCCTTTTATCTGCTATTCTTTCAGATATCCATTTCTCTAAGATCATTTTCCAGAGTGCTTGGCGGTGGATGAGCCGCTCGGGCAGTAGCTTGTGCAAAACACACCGTGTTTCATGCAATCCATTTACAGCGACTTCTTACCACCGGGGTGATCAATGGGAAAAATGACAGACTGCAGGAGGTGATTGGGGATCAATAATCCATGCTGAAATTAAAGTGAAGCAGTGTGCTCTCGGAGGATGTTAATAAATGCATTAGTGAGACAGGTTAAGCAAAAACCATGCTCTTCATCAAACCAATTCAAGCCAATAATTGGTTTTATCTGATCAAGAGAAGTGATCAACAAATCCCATGTACTGCTGCAATCCCTGCCACAAACCTGGACCAATTATCACAGCATTGATTTGACAGTCATTGATTACACTGGACTTTTATGTCTGTGAGATGTTGCAACATAAGGAATTTACTGATTTCCAAGTATTGTATATTGATACAGGAAGGAGTGAACTTTCTGAGCCAAGTATTATTTGTTTTAGTCATTATATTCCAAACTCATAAAAAATAAGTGAATAAAAAATCTTCAGTAATATTTCATGGTCGCAGGAATTTGACATCTTGTTTTTGCTAGATTAATGTTGTTTTTCCACAGTAATTGTTTCCAGTATACAGGGTAAATTTGTGTCAGAAATGAATCATATTTTGTCAGTTATTAATGAAGGATAACAATGTTTCACAGAGCTTGCAGGTCAGTTCATCTTCATTAATTTGTGTAATGTTGCAGTGAGAGGAAGCAGCAGGCCTTGAGAATACTGTCCTAGGAAATTAGGCATTATTAAATTTGACCAACATAGTATAGGCCACTATGCTGCATGACTAACACTTGGTGTAAAGGTGGAAACTTGAATTTTTGTTCGTTTTGACTGAACACATGAAGATTTAACAGGGAAATATCAGCATGAATGGATCTCTGCATACTGTAAAGCCCACAGGTCGTTCAGTCCCTTGGATAAAGAAAGAATAATAAGAAGAACCAATAAAATACCTGTTTGCTGTGAAGAGTGGTGGGAGAGGGGGTGGAACATTGCTGCAATGCCCTTATGTCACTCTTTCATTTTATTTGGCACAGAGTTACCTCTGACAAGCACTGCTTCTCATTGGCAAGGATATGCAAAATCAATTTATGGATAAATCACAATGAACAACTGCTCACTATTTATAAAAATGCTAGAACAGAGCAGTCCAGACAAGCTGGAGAACCGGGCTGATGTGCTGTGAAAATGGTGTCCATTCAGTAGAATCAAAACAAAAATGAATGAAGGAATAAATAAATAAATTATTAAGCACATTCAAAATTGCAAGGTGGTTCAAATCAGCATTTTTGAACCGAACCACAAGATGGCGCTAAAGCTTCGTATTTCTCATCCTGCTATCGCCAGAGCGAGAGCTGCAGGACCGCACTGGCACAAGAAAACGCGTTTCCGCAGCTCCGAGGTCCTTTTGCAAACGGCGCAGCGGGGCTGAAGGCAGCCACCGTCTGTATGTCTTCGGCTTTTAAATCCATCACGTCCCTGCCTGATTAAAATACTCCTTGTATTGTGTGGTCCTCACGCCTTGCTGCAATCTCCTCAGGGCTGACGGAGGGCCAGATGGGAAAGGCAGAGTAAAACAGACTGGTTTGAGGTCAGTGCAGGCAGACAGAAAGAAAGCAGCAATGCAGAGAGAAGGATGACACGACTGACAGGCTGTGCCACACCGCCACCCTGAGAAACAGCCAAAGCCTGGGAAAGCCAGCCGGAGGTTTGCGGTGGCTGGCTGGTGGAGGCTCAGGTTTTGAGCACAGACTCACACCAGCCTCCCCTGTCTGCAGCACTAAATCAGGGACCTGCAGGATTCCCGGGGGAGAGAGAGGCCTGCACATCTCTCAGTCCCTAAGTCCCTTGTGCCCTCCTTCATTCACTGCTTCCTTCATCCATTTGTTTAATCATGTGTCCATTCATTTGTTCCTTCCCTTATGCATTCATTTGCATTCAGAGGTCATTTTTCATCACAAGGTAGTGGGAGGTAAGTCACATGACCTCACGGTTCCTTAGCAGACACTCTTATTCAGAATGTTGCTTCCTACATCTACACCACACTGCTGCCATGCTCCTTACCGCTACACCACACTGCTGCTCCTTACCACTACACCACACTGCTGCTCCTTACCACTACACCACACTGCTGCCATGCTCCTTACCGCTACACCACACTGCTGCCCTGCTCCTTATCGCTACACCACACTGCTGCTCCTTACTGCTACACCACACTGCTGCTCCTTACCACTACACCACACTGCTGCCCTGCTCCTTGCCGCTACACCACAGTGCTTCTCCTTACCGCTACACCACACTGCTGCTCCTTACCGCTACACCACACTGCTGCTCCTTACCGCTACACCACACTGCTGCCCCGCTCCTTACCGCTACACCACACTGCTGCTCCGTACCACTACACCACACTGCTGCTCCTTACCGCTACACCACACTGCTGCTCCTTACCGCTACACCACACTGCTGCCATGCTCCTTACCGCTACACCACACTGCTGTCCTGTTCCTGACCACTACACCACATTGCTGCTCCTTACCTCTACACCACACTGCTGCCCTCCTCCTTACCACTACACCACACTGCTGCTCCTTACTGCTACACCACACTGCTGCTCGGTACCGCTACAATAGGCTGCTGCTCCTTACTGCTACACCACACTGCTGCTCGGTACCGCTACAATACGCTGCTGCTCCTTACTGCTACACCACACTGCTGCACTATAGTTTTTTTTGAGTGTAAGACTCCCCTGTCACCTCTTACTGTGATCTGAAGACAATCCATGATATCATGGAATGTTATAGCTCTTGATTCTATTGCATAGAACAGACTCTAATGCAATTACAAAACAGCTGCCGGAGCTGTTTCATGTTACGGAGCCGTAAGCTTTTGCATGGTAGCCTACAGTCCATAATGCAATTACACCATACAGTCTCTGGTGCTGTTTCATGTTATAGTTCTGTAAGCTTTTGCATGGTATAGTCCATAACATAATTACATCACACAGTTGCTGGTGCTTCGTCGTATTATAGTCTCGTAAGCACATTATGCATCTTATAGCTTCTGATGCCTTTCCATATACGTACATACTATGCAAAATGGACCCGTGTTTCAGTTCATGACCTGTCTGTTTGGGTAAAAGCATTAGCAAATGCCAATGTACTGCTTTCTATTTTAGGATGACACAAAGCTAGAGTGCTCTGTCAGAGTAGGAGAAAGAGGGAAACTCGCTGTGATCATATCCTGATTATATAAAGTCCTTTCTTTATTCTTGTTGTTGTTATTATTACTGTGATTATTGCTGTTGTTGTTGTTATTATCATCTGAATAATTTGACTTTAGCTTACCGGGGAAATTGTACATGACCCAAATTATCCTTTCATCTGAGAAAGTATTCGTTGTGAAACCAGTGGTGCACTCTGGGAAATGAAATCTCCCTCAGAATCATCCTTCCCTAATTCGCTGTGATGGCATTGGCTACCTTTTGATCTTCCTCTCCCCGCACCCCCAGTTCTGATTAGCTGGGAGAATCTCAGAAGAAATTAAGAGCCGGTCTCAGAGCTCTCAGACGGTGCTGGCCTGACTCACAGCCAACAGTTAAAAGGGAATGTAATATACTGGCCTTGTTTGGAAATAATGCCAGTAATTCATTGGAGAGGTACGCCAAGTGCATGACATGAATCCTCCGCTGAACCTAGAGGGCCGGGGTGTTATTTCATTTTGAGACGTTCTGAAACTAAACAAGCAGCATCTGAAATTACACTTTTCTCCCTGGCTCTGTTCTGGGCCGTCTGCAACCAGCTGCAGTCGCGTCTTTGGTTAATTATTCAAAAAGCAGGTGTGATCTTTTTCTGTTTAAAAGTTTTTTTTTTTTTTTTTTAAAGCAGCACTTCCTAACTGCGGCTGCTGAGAGGAAAACATCCGGAAAATTCCTTAAATTTGCCAAGTCATCACGAAAAGATGGCCAGACATTTCCAGCAGGGCCGAGGCTCCTGGGTGTGTTGGCTACCACTCTGTTGTATTGCCATTCACACTGAAGGCCTTGATAGTTTAATTGGATTAATCACAGGTTTAATTGGACATGTTTAACCCCAACGCTTGTGTCTGATGCTCCCGGTTTTACTGGACATCATTAAAAAACATTTGGGCACTCAGCCCGGGAATGTTACTGCTCATGTCAAACTTAGTCAAAATGTGAATTCTCTATTCAGTTATTGCATAACACTAGTGTCGGTTTGCACGCACACCCCCCCCTCCCCTGCCGCCCCCCGCCGCCCCCACACACACGCGCAGCAAAATGAGAAATTTATTTACTCAAGTATATTAACCTTTCAGAGAAAATGAAAACCCATGAAAGCATATCCAAGCTCTCCATACCTCATGCTTGTGTTTAAATTCATAGATCCACACAACTAGTATTATATCGCATTCTCATAACTTCTTACATTGCCATAACTCATTCTAATTTGCATTATCACAACCACACTCACATCCATTCACACTCACATTTCTAATTATCCAATTATCCATGTGCATTGTCACAAGCAATTACCCCTTTGCATTATCACAACCAATTATTCCATTACACTATCACAGGCAATTATGCAGTCACATTCTCACAACTAATTATTTGATCGTATTATCACAACCAACTATGCATTTATGCTCTCACAACCAATTATCCTATCACATGATCACAGCCCTTTGTCCAGTCATATTCTCACAACCAACTATGTAATAACATCTCACACTAATTATCTAGTTACATTATCACAGCAAATTATCTAACCAGCTTCTCATATTCTCACAACCAGGATAGAGAATCCTCTTGCTGGGACACCCCAGAGACTGTTACCTTCCAGGTCATGTCGTCATCCGAGATGGATCCAGGGTTGAGCTCCATGGGTCGTACGGGCAGGGTTTGCTCTCAACACAGACAGATTTACCCGTCATCCTCTAGCCCCTCCCATACGTAATAGTGTGCTGGACTACAGCCCAAGCCGAAAACCACCACAAGCCAGGACTAAACAACTTTCCAACTGACCCGTTTGCAAACTCCATCGCAATGAACCCTGCTCTTCTGGGATTTGTAGTCTCCAGGGGATGTTGCCCGTCGCCGTGGCTACCTCAGCCCTCTCATTTCTCCGCTGTTTTGAATTTCAATGCATCGACTAAATTTCCTCACAAGCCAGATAATCTTTTAACGTTTTATCTCTCCATGAATATTTAAATTGAAAAAAAAAATTACTGAAAAACGGTTAGGGGTATCCCAGGGGGGTTATTTTACTTCTGATGAAGCCATCAAAAAATCTATTTCCTCACATTTAAATTATTCAAATCTTAATATAATAAAAAATGAGGATAAATTGGAGGGTGTGAGAGACAGAGGGCTCAGGGTGGGCAGGCAAAATGCTACAGGATTGGTCAACATCCCATAATAGCCATCTATGTTTTATTTTTTTAATGAATCTATGCATTTCACGTACTTTCTATTCTTCAGTTCAATCGCAGTTATCCATATGTATAATATTTTTATACATGCATATATACTTACATTTACTAGCCTTTTTTGTCATTTATGTACTTCAGAATAGACATCAGAATTGAAATGCCATTGTTCCATTTTTGCTCATTGTAGTTTTCTCATTCTGTCACCTTTGATTTTGGAGATGGCATCCATCTGCAATCTTATTATTGCCGTGTCTACTCTAAAATATTCCACCATTCATTTTCATCTTTGCTTATTTCTGCTCTGTGATCTCCAAAATGCTCCATAACAATGCCTTTGTTAGGGCCACCCTGCTAAATAAAACACCATTTTTCATCTGACAGGCTGAGAACCGACACGCTAACAGACCCAGATGGAGCTGCGTGGTGCTGCTCTGAGAGAAAGACTCTCGGCGGAGACCACATGCAGATCAGCGAAATAATGATGAGAAAGAGTTTTAACGTTTCACAGGTGGTTGGAGTTTGACCAATCAGGTGATCATGGCACCCGTTTGATCTCACGGGTTCCCCAGGCTGTGCAGACCAACTGCATTCACCCTGAAATCATGTGACCCTAGCCTCCAGTCAGAGAGAATCAGTTCTGTTGGAGCGTAATGCATGCTTTGTATTCCACAGGAAATCCTTTCTTGCCATTTTATGATAGATTGAGAATATGCATAAAGACATATTTTAAAGTGCCAATAATGGATGTGTTTTGTAATGACACGTTTGAATATATGCATATTTCCACAACATTTTGTCATGCATTAGTGTGTACTGAAGTATATTAATTCAGTTTCAATTCATTGGATGTTATGTTTCAGCATGTATCGCTCTCTCGTTAAAAAAGCACATGGATGAGGTAATCTTTGAGGGTGATGAGTAAGTATCATCAGGCTTGATGAAATTGAGACTTGAATCATTTCGATCCAATTAATTTCAAAATTACTGACTAAATAGGATGAGAATGAGAGAAAGAGAGAGAGAGAGAGAGAGAGGAGAATCAGTAAGCTGGGCTGAGTGACCATGCACATTTGCGGAGAGGTACTTTTCTGAAATGGACATGCTGCTTCATAAGCAGCTGTTCAGCAGTCGTTATGACCTGGGCTTCGTGATGAGAGAACATCACTGTTAAGAGTCTCCCTCCCAAAAGCCCTTTTTCTCCTGCAATAAAACCCAGACAGCCAGTGAGCCGGAGAGAGAGCATCACCAGCCTCTGTGTCTCCGCCTGACTCCTGGCCTCCTCAGAGACTCCATTCGGAGCGGGAGCGGGAGCGGGAGCGGGAGCGGGAGCGGAGGAGAGGTGGACCGGCAGGTGAGAGGGCGTGTTTTTATTTGCTCACTGTCCACCATGTTTTCCCAGAATGCACCAGCTGTTCTGTTTTGGGTTATGGCCAGGCCCGACCTTCTCTGGTGCCGAACCATGTGGACTCCCTTCCTTCTAGAGTGGGGACAGAGAGACACAGGCTGAGGAGAGAAAACTCACTGGGGGCTGGCACTCGATCTCGGCTTTAACAGGGTGAGTACCGGGAGCGCTGCAGATTCACAACATCATGCAGCACAAAACGTCTTCTTTCTTCACAGACATTTGAGGTCATTTAGGCCCCTTGGTGTCCTCTCTTCTCATCTTGATGTCCCAGATGACCTTTAACCCCCCATAAGGCCCTCTCCTCTCTGCAAATTAAGAGAAAGAGATGAAAAAAAAATCGCTGAAAATGAGTTAGCCAGGGAGAACTCACAGGAGCATAAAATCTCATCTCTCGTCTGGTCTGTGTCATTGAAGGAGGTCAACAGTGTGCTTAAGCAGTGTTTTCAGAGATCATAAAAAATAGAACAACAACTAAATAAAGCTGAATTAGAGCTCGACAGATTGTCAAAGTTGGGCTAAAAAAAGCCAACCGTCTGCTTTACGTCTAACTATAATCAATAGGATGGTTAAAGTTAGATGTAAAGTGTATGTGTGGGAGGTGATGGTTGGAACATCGCAGCCATTTGGAAGCAGTTAAGTTTTTAGGTTCCTTACAAAGTTATGGGGATGTACTTCAGCTTTGCATTTTAATTACGTTAAGAATCCCATCGTGGGGTATAAAAGAAGACCTGCAGAGGCATCAGCTCGGCCGCCGATAAGACTGGGGCTCTGAGTGAGCCAGACAAAGAGAAGCAGAGGAGGTGACGCCTGACTCCTGTAGGAGATGCAGGACCCGCTAAGACCGCTTACGCTCCGGACCGCACTATGGCAATGATGCAGCAATCAGAGATAAACACGTCTGTTTATCCATTACATCTTCTGGAGTTGAAGCTATTTGTCTCTCACCTTCGATGGCCCGCTATGTCCTTGAGGCTTCGCCTGATTTGTCTCTCACAGGCCTCTTTATGCCTGCACTTCAGGGAACACCTGACACTACTTGATGTGTGAAAAACAACACGTGAACGCTCTGGCCAATCACAGAGGTGACCGTTTAGAGTGTTGAACGCTCTGGCCAATGACAGAGGTGACCGTGTTGACAGCGTTGAACACTCTGGCCATTGACAGAGGTGACGGTGGTGGGAGAGTGGTCCGTTAATTCGAGGTTATTTTGGTGCATCACTCTGACACATCTGCTGCTGCTTTGGAGTGCCGTTATTGCAGTTGTCACCCCACAGGACACAAGTTATCTCTGAGGCTGGACCTGAGCTTAGTGGCTTTTTAGTGGCGGTGGAGAGCACTTTGGCGTTTGGAATAAGATGTCCCCCCGCCCCCCTCGAACCCCCCTGATGACAGGAAGCAAGTCTGTCACAAGCCAATTCAATGGCTGCCACCAGGTACCCGAAAGAGAGAATGGTTTGTTGGAGAGCTGAGTGCTCCCCTGCCAGCCCTCCTGTGTCAACGTGAGTGTTTCTGAGAGCGAGGTCAGGGACGCGCACCCCAGAAGGCACAGCCAAACAGCCCCTTTGTTACTCTGACAGGGAGGACAGCGTTTGTCTGCGAGAGAGAGAGGGAGAGAGAGAGAGAGAGAGAGAGAGAGAGAGAGGGAGAGAGAGAGAGAGAGAGGGGGAGAGAGAGAGGGAGAGAGAGAGAGAGTGAGACAGAGAAAGAGAGAGAGAGAGAGAGAGAGAGAGAGAGAGAGAGAGATAGAGAGGGAGAGAGAGAGAGAGAGAGAGAGAGAGAGAGGGAGAGAGAGGGAGAGAGAGAGAGAGAGAGAGGGAGAGAGAGGGAGAGAGAGGGGGAGAGAGAGGGAGAGAGAGGGAACAAACAGGAAGCCACTCCATGGGAAACCGATTCACCTGGGCCGTCCAGGTGCAGGTAGAGCTGCAGCTGAAAAGAAATGGAGACCGTTCTACCTGGCGGGGGTGGGGTGGGGGGGGGTGGGCTGGGGGAGGTCCTCTTTACTGGGGGAACTCTTGGGGTCCTCCAGCCCGCGAGTGTGTGAGTGCTAAAAGCCCTGCATTACCAGGATGTGAGGCACTAACAAGCCAGGGACAAAGTCACCTTCCCGCTCGCTTCAGGGACTCTGTGAGTGTCAGTAGGAAACTGTCCGCCCCCCAGTCAGTGTCCCGTGTCTGCCATGGAAATGCGTCCCGTCTAATTATCTAATTTAGTCCTTCCGCCTCTCATAGGTGTCCTCTCCCTCTGCGCTGTCCAAAGGGAAGGTCGTCTTTTTAACCAGACCCACATCAGGATAAGATATAAAAGAAGACATTTTTAGATTGCTTCTGCTATTTCTCAGGTGAGGCCTTAGACAGGTGTACACTCCAGAAATGGGAATGCCGGTAGGAACCATTATCCTAAAACAAGTCTTAACCTCTTTCATCAAAAATTTTCACATCAGAGCAGCACCAGACTGAATTTCCTGCAGAGTTCCGCCCACAATGCCTTATTTAGGCTCTGCCACTAGGAGTGACATCACCCATCAATCATTACTGAGGCCCTAATGGCTATGTAATCCAGTTGTTATTTCCTGGTCATTACTGTTTTGTTATAGAATCACACATGCATAGCAGGCCATCAATGACAAATAATCCAACATTCCGGTAGGGTTTCAAGTTAGGAGTATAGGTTCGGATTAGGGCTGAGACAACTGCAAGATTGAGGTTAAACCTGGGAACCAACCACAGTTATAACATCCAAGTTGTTACAATGTACAGTAGCTAAACAGTATTTACAGCCAATTAATGTATGGAACCTGAATTTGAATACAGAACAGTTCTTCTATTGTCAACTCAATGAATTTTGACTCTTTCTTTTCCCTCTGAAGAGATCTTTTTTCCATCTCACAGCTTTTCATTTTCATTTTTTTTTAAAATTGTTTTTATTGAATTTATTTATGAACAGAATTATGCTTTCTCATGTTTCTCTGCGGATTACTCACTTCAGGGGCCCTCTTACCCAAACTGGTTTATAATGGACAAAACCCATTTAGAGTTATTTTTCTGTGCTCCAGTTTGGGATTTTAGAAAAATAAATTGTTTATATCACCAGTGGTCCTTTGATAAAGGGAAAGCAGGTGATTTGCCTAATTTTCTCAGATCTATTCAGTGAGGACAATTGATGATTCAAACTCTAACACCCCTTTCAACTTCCATGAATCTCCAAAGCAATTATAATTTCAAGCAAATAATTGCAGTGTTTTCTTTTTTCGCATTCAGCTTCATTTGAGGAGTCAATGGCTGCTTGGAAAATTGAATTTAAAGACTTCAGTAAGCATCTGGTGACTTGACAAGCTGAGACTTGACAATTTAATGTTTTTAAAGTTTTTTTTTTTTTTTTTTGCAGTGATGTAAAAATGAAAGGGACTGAGACAAGCCTGTACAGGAGGGACCACGGGGGGCTCGGCGGCAGCTTTGTTATTTATTTAGGATTCATATCCTGAAAGCAAAGCGGCACGCCCGCTTTCGCGTGTGGGGACCACACAGCGGGAGGGCTGAGAGGAGAATCGGAGAGGGGGCATCTCCCAGACCACTGCAATACGGTGCGAGGAGAAGCCACAACAGCACTGTGCGGGCCCGAGCTAAGCTACGCCGTATCGGCTGCGGTGGGTTGAGATAGCCTCTCGTAGGGGTAGCCGTTTCCCACGGTCATTAGCGCTGCCTTGAGGGACTGGCTTATTTTCTTTGAAAGGAGGATGTAGATGACTATCGCCCCGTGCCGTCTGCAATGGATTTAAAATGGCATTTGATGCGCAATGTCTTGCGTGCGGGCTGGTTAATTTGTAAGTTAAGGACAGGCTTTCCCAGGACTGGTGTGTTGTTTAGCACAGATATACGATGTATATGTATTAGGTGACTCAGCACTGAATACACCAGATGGAGGGGTTGTTATACATGTGATCTGACCTCTTATCTGAGAGTTATAGCTGTGACTGACAGCTGAACTAGCAAACTGGACGAAAGTCAGAGCGGAGGTCTGAAACACTGTCAAAACCATGTGAGTGTTGAGGTGCATGACACAGTGTCACTTCATGTTCATACAACCAGAAAAGTCAACATTATGCTTTGTCCCACTGTGACACTGGTGAGCTCCAGACCCACTAGGCCTGACCTGAGACCAGTGCTCTGGGGCACTCTGTGGCCCATTTGTGCAAGAGATAGGCCGGCATGCACTGACCCAGATGTAGTGTGGTGTAATTCTTTCCTCGACAGGCGCTAAACGGATTAATTTTTCAGCTGGGTGGTGGGAAAACACCCCGACAACGGCTTGTTCCAGACAGAAAAGGGATTCACCTTAATCCCCCCCCCCCCCCCGCCAATGACAGGATTCTCTTTAAATTCCACAGCCCCCCCCACATCTCACCTAACCTGTCCTTTTCCATCTGTCCCCTTTTCATCCAGTACTATTGAAGTGTGTGTGTGTGTGCATATCTGAATGCATGATTGTCTGTGTGTGTGTGTTTGTGTGTGTGTGTGTGTTTGTGTGTGTGTGTGTGTCTGTGTGTGTGGGTGTGTGTCTGTGTGTGGGTGTGTTTGTTTGTGTGTGGGCGTGTGTGTTTGTGTGTGTGTGTGTATGGTACAAGGTGCCACCTGGTGTGTCATTCTAATTCTCTTTCACCTTTAGCTGTACCAAGCTGAGTTTTAGGCAATATTATCTGGAATGTACTCTGGGATTAGGTGCACGTGTCACTGGAGGGATTTTTTTTTTTAATCATGCTGTGACAAACAAGTGTTCCTCCAGTGTGTTTCACACCTTCACATTTATGGCAGACAGTTATTACACATCTTTATTAACTCCTTATTAACAGAGCAGGTGCTGCAATAGAATGTTTACAATTCGTCTATATAGCCGTTTATTGAGGCAACTGATGAAAAGCACCTCCCTCAAGAGAACCAACGCAGGGGCCATCTGGGTATCAAACTCACAACCTTCAGGTTCCAGGATCCAGGATCCTGGAAGCACAGTCAGGGCAACTCAGAGAGAATCATGGGAACAGCATTGTGATGTCATTGTGATGTCATCGACTGCAGCTGCAAAGCAGACGCACGGCAGGCAGGCCCTCAGCAGAGGGGCGAGGTGCGGTGTGACTCGGCGCGGTGTGACTCGGCCGGCCGTCCTGCAGAGATTAAGAGCGCAGCTGCGGCTGGCGCTGGGAGCCGCGGGCCAGCCAGGTACAGCAAAGGTACAGCAAAGGAGACGTAACGGAAGGTTTCATCCACAGAGCTGCAGGAGCGCTCTCTGAATGAGGCCTCCATCCTGACCCTTATTAATCAAACAGACCCTGCTGCACTTTCCTCAGGGTGTCAGGGGAAGAGAGGGAGAAAGAGAGAGGGGGGGGGGGAGAGAGAGAGAGAGAGAGAGAGAGGGAGAGAGGGAGAGAGGGAGAGAGAGAGAGAGGGAGAGAGGGAGGGAGACAGAGAGCGGGAGGGAGGGAGAGAAGGAGAGAGAGGGAGAGAGAGAGAGGGAGAGAGAGAAGGAAAAAGAGGAAAAGAGAGAAGATGTATGTGTGTTTCTGTGTGAATGCATAACTCATATGTACTGTATGTATGTACTGACATGTTGAATGTATCACTGTGATGCATGTACAGATGCTTTCTTTTACTCCACACGGTTGTACTTACATGTATATTGTTTGCAATGATACTGAGGTAAACTGAGTGAGAGAGAGACAGAAAAGGAACAGAGTGAGAGGGAGAAAGAGAATGGGGGGAAAAAGGAGGGGGGAGAAAAGAGAAAAACGAAAACAAGAGAGGTAAGAGAGAACGAGCGAGACAGATGATGTCGGGGGGGATCAGAGTATTTACTGTTTTTAATGGGGGTAGGATTAATCTTTATGTTTTTTTAATCTGTCATTATCTATGCTTAGGTGCTTCAGCAATACAAGTTCTATTGACATGCAAATAGGGCCGATCTGAATTTGAGAGAGAAACGGAGAGGGAGAGGTGGAGAGGGGGAAAGATGGGACGAGATTGAGCAGGGGGGGTCACTGTGAAACAAGAGAAGCTCAAAAGGAGAAGGTCATTCTCTTTGAAAAACAGGAGAGGGAAAGAGGGAGGGAGTGTGTGTGTATGTGTGTGTGTGTGAGAGAGAGAGAAAGAGAGAGACAGAGAGAAAGAGGGAGGGAGTATATGTGTGTCTGTATGTATGTGTGTGTGTGTTTGTGTGTGTGTGTGTGTGTGTGTGTGTGTGTGTGTGTGTGTGTGTGTGAGAGAGAGAGAGAGAGAGAGAGAAACAGTGAGAGGTGGCACCTGTCTTTGATGAATGAGTGTGTGCACATCAGCAGGTAGCCCTGATGAGGAACATGCTTAACTATGAGATTAAAACACGGGAAGTCTTGTCCTCCATGCATGTTGTTGAACCTGCTCTCTGAACTATGTGAGACAGACTCTCTCTCTCTCTCTCTCTTCTGTCTTCTCTCTCTCTCTCTCTCTCTCTCTTTGGGCTGTAGTTAATTTGCAGAGCCATTGTACTTCACTTTTGTTTTCCTCTTATCAGTCCTGTGGCATGTTTCTCAGTACCAGCTCGGCCCTTTCAGGTGTGCTGCTGCGGCTTGTGTGCGTCTACAGTACAGATTGTGCCACACATGGAAACATGGCCAAAAAAATGATCTCGCTGTCTCACCGCCCCCTGGCAGGGACCTCAGATTTCACATGATCCGCTGTGGTAACGCCACAAATAATCTGAGAATGCTATGCTGCCAAATGAGGAAAATGGTTTTGCCACAGGTATGATATTAAGCACTGCAGAGACACTATCTCCTGCTGTTCTTATCTTTCAGCACCTGGCAGGAAAATCTGCTCAAATCTGAAGAAAAGACAGATTAACAAAAAAGGTAAACAGAAGAATGTGTGATTGGATGTTACTGAAGGCATCCAATCATATTAGAGGGTACAACCCCTAACCTTTAACCTTAACCTTAGGGAGCAAAAGACTCCTCTGAGTTAGGGTAAGAGGTTAGTGGTTGTGGTTGGGGTTACAGTTCATGTCTGGCTAAATTAATTTAAGATACGGAAATCAATCAGTAAGGGGACTGAGCATATGGACAATGTAACGTGAAAGTCTTTGGTAGGAAGCGCATTGGTAGAGGCAAAAGGTGAATCCCTGTGAGTCTGCCGCAAGAATGCAAGGTGAAATGAAAATAAATCTATCTGCATTCATCAACGAGAGAGTGACAGTCCTCAGCACTGGGGCATCAGTAGAGTTCTGCAGAGAGAGGGACAGCACCGTACGTCTGCACGATGGAACAATGGACACCCTGTCTGCTGGAGAAAAACAGCGCGATCCACAGGAGAAAGACACCGTGCGTTTCCACTGGACCGCCTGACCTGTGTGTCAGCGATACCTGAGGCTCCTCCACCGTCCCACCTTAGCTGCAGGTGAGCTGCACCTGCGGATTGCTGACTGACCTGCGTTAGTTTCTTTCCGACTTGCAGACAGTGGCTGAGGACTGTAAACTGATCGCCAGTGTCCAGCCTGTTGGCCAAACACTGTTGGGCAGGTAAATCAGGTGGTAGGTGCCAGAGCTGGAAATAATTGCTCAATGCTTACTCCTACGCTCAAGAAGCACGGTGTCTTCACACATCGGTAAGCCTCGCTTGAGACTACAGTTTATTATATCCAAGCACAATGAAATTGCTCTGTACCATGCTGTTTCAATGCTATTTTTAAGATATTGTGCAGAAAAGTTGCTCCAATAGGTATATTTTTTATGCATGTTTTTCTTGCTACTTTATATGTATGTATAAATAGAATGTTTCTGGTGAAGTTTCAGCATGGCCATCTGTCGGCTGAGTGTGCCCCTCTCCCTCTCTCTCTTTCTCTCAGTTGGTCTCCTGCACCAGAGATGCTTTTCTCCCTGGAATAATTGATTTAGCTAATTAGCAGCCATGTTTCATTTTAGGGAAGTGACAGGAACAAAGCAGGGTGCCGAAGCTGTGAGATTAATTAGGAGGCGCGCCGTCGTCGTGGAAATGAAACATTTCCTATACCGTTAGCCTGGGTGCATCAGATCAGCTGTGCTCCTCTGCTGAGAGATGGGGACCCCCAACAGAGGGAACCCCAAAACACCGCTCTCCTCCTGGGGTGTCGGGGACAGGCCCCCACTACCTCTCCCGGTGTGTGCCGCTGATATCCGCTAAACACCGCGACTGCATTAGCAGTGAGGGTGACACAGATGATATGCAAATACATGCAAATGGCTGCTTCGTATGGAAGGCCGAGGCTGTTCCTGCTGACCACGCACACTTTTCCCACAATGCCGTTCCCCGCGCAGTGCTCGCCTTGCATTAGCCCACCTCCTGGGTGAGCAGAGCCCGTGTGCCTGCAGCCATCGCTGTATGGAGAGCATAGTGTGGGTAATTACTGCAAGGCTGAGCGTGTGGTGCTGTCGGCTGTGTTTACTCTGTGTGTGTGTGTGTGCGTGTGTGTGTGTGTGTTTTGTGCATGTGTGCAGTGTGTGTGTGTGTGTGTGCGCGTGTGTGTGTGATAGACACAGAGAGGCGAGAGGTGTGTGTGTGTGTGTGTGTGTGTGTGTGTGTGTGTTTTGTGCATGTGCGTGTGCGTGTGTGTGTGCGTGTGTGTGATAGACACAGAGAGGGGAGAGGTGTGTGGGTGTGTGAGGTGGGGGGAAGTATGTGTGTCTGAGACACAGAGAGTGGAGGGAGATGTGTGTGTGTGTGTGAGTGTGTGTGTATGTGTGTGTGTGTGTGATCTGAGGCAGAGAGAGGGGAGAGAGGGGGACAGAGGGAATCCAATACAACAGGATGGATGAACTCAACCAATTCATTGGATTGTCAGAACAGATGATTGTAGTTTTGTGATTTTATTTTTTTGTTCTTCTGTACAACATTGCCCTCATCTGCACCTTTGTAAATATTACATGATCTGCTGTTTACAGACTGAAGCACATGTGCAGTGGAGTTTTTGTGCATTTGATCGGTAGGACAGAGGGGTCCAGGTCCTCCCAATTAAAATGATGATTAATTGACTGTGCTACAAGGCTTAGAGGATGGAGCTAGAGTTGGCCTCTCTGCAGGATGTGTTTTGATCACTTACTGATAGACAGAGCTGTTTGTGGCTCTCTGAGCTGTCCTGCACTGCGCGGGACACATCGTCTCTTTCAGGTGAGCCTCTCTTTCAGGTGAGCATCTCTTTCAGGTGAGCCTGTCTTTCAGGTGAGCCTCTCTGCGATCTGGGCAGAACACACAGGACAGAAGCACAGCAGGACAGGTCATCTCCTTCAGGTGTGCGCTCCGGGTGGAGTAGACAGGACAGAAAGGCAGTGGGACATGTTGTCTCTTTCAGGTGAGCATCTCTGTGCTCCGGGCAGAACAGACAGGACAGAAAGGCAGCGGGGAGCTTCTCCGCGGGGTCTCCAGCACATGACGTTCTTCCAAAGGAACGGCGTGTAGCTGTACTGCATGGCTCAGCAGGTCTTCCCTGATTTCGCCAGGAGGCGGACAGAGCCCCGACAGAGACTAATGTCCTCCCTCTCACACTATTCTCTCTTCACACGTCTCCTGATCTCCAGCGAGGGCGGGGGGGGGCGGTATGGGGCAGGCGGCAAGGTCACTGAGGGATCCCCTGTGCCTACCAAGGTGTCAGCACAGGATGATTTTTTCCCCTTCGGTCCTGTCTTTCTCTCCCTCCCATCTCCTCCCCTGTCCTCTCTCTGCTATCAGCTATAAGGCCAAACTGTGACACGCGGCACAGCGACCACGCACCCCGCACCATGTGAGTGGTCCTGAGCACGTGTCATAAATCTTTCCTCTTTTTCCATCCTGTGAGAACCCAGTGAGCTGCACATTTGTCCTGCTGTCACCCCTGTCTCCTGG
This sequence comes from Megalops cyprinoides, assembly GCF_013368585.1. NCBI lineage: Eukaryota > Metazoa > Chordata > Actinopteri > Elopiformes > Megalopidae > Megalops > Megalops cyprinoides. Next base: position 39,603,070 of record NC_050587.1, on the reverse strand, counting down.
TTTCGGGGGGAAGCCACAGTCCGTTCACAGGCCTGAATCTGTCCAGGTGATTAGGGACTGGGGGAGTCTCCGCTGATGGTGGTTGGACAGCGCTCAAACCCATAATAAGAGGGAAGCGTCTGCGGTTTTTGCATTCCGATGCAGCCCACCGCTTTGCCTGAAGCTTATCGGCGGAAGCAGCCGGCGTCTTAACCCCGTGAATCCCGCGGGGTGGGGGCTGCGTCTGTTTCCACGGCAATCCCGAGCTCCCCTAATCTGCTCACCGCGCGGGACGACCCCAGACCGCATCTGCCGAGGCATGCTGCTCGCCGCTCAAAAAAATTTTAAATCCGCAAATCTGACACGGAGAATTGAACAATGCCTCCTGGCCCGGGCTGCCATTGAGTGGACAAAATGAATCTGACAATGGAGCTCAATGCTGTGTGTTTTTATTGCAAACATCAGTGGGCAGCAGTGTAGTGTAGTGGGGTGGCGACATGGAGCAGGGCTTGTAACCCAGGCGTTACTGGTTCGATTCCCTCCTAGGGAACACAACATTCCCTCCTGGGTGCATACTTTAACCCAGAACTG